>NW_020194559.1:1281531-1282451 GCF_002865645.1 Hyaloscypha bicolor E | reverse complement strand
TATTTCTAGCTAGCTTTTCTTTTATAAATTCTTTTATTAATATATATAATAATAATATTTTTAGATCTTTTATATTTAGTATATAATATATATATATAAATTATTATACTAATCTTATAATTAATATTATAATTTATTTTTCCTAAATTCCTATAATATAAAAATAAAGAAATTATTTATTAATAAAAATACTAAATAATTTTATTTTATTTTTTTAGTTTTTAAATCTTAAATAGCTTAAATTTTTTATATAATATATTTTTAATTAGCTTTAATAGTTTTATATTTTTCTTTATTTTTTAAATAAATATTAATATAACTAAATAATATAATATATTTATATTTAAAATATATAATAATTTCTTATATTAGGAAATATATAAATAAATTTATAATATAAATATATTAAATTAAATTAATTTTTTAGGTTTAAAATATAAGAAATTCTTATATTTTTTTATTTTATATATTTTAAATTTATATTTTAAACTTATATATATAATAGCTAGTTATAATTTCTAATTTTATATTTTTATATTTATTTTATATTTAGAAATATAGTTTTTATTTATCTAGTTTATATATTTATTCTTTTTTATTAAAAATAAATCTATTAAATATAACTTTTAATAAATAATCTTATAATAGATTCTAGATTATATATTTAATAAGATTAGTATTATATATATTAAAGCTAACTTATATTTGAATTTAAGCTATATTTGAGCTTATTTAGATATAATTCTAATAAATTAATTTAATTCTTTTAGTAAATCTATACTAATAGGTTATATAAAGAATTAAATCTATTTAGTTCTAAATTAGTTTTCTTAACTTAAATAGTTTTAAAAAATAATAAATAATTAAATAATTAAATAGCTAATTATTTATTAATTAATAAAAGCTAGCTATTTTTTTTT